>NC_087223.1:21145436-21157778 GCF_015104395.2 Macrobrachium nipponense | reverse complement strand
TATATGTATATAATCCTTGACAAATTGTGCAAATTTCGAAAAAAATGTCTACTATTTACCTGTAATCATTTGTGAATTACAAGCTAAATGCTTTGAGGAGTAACTATAACTTTTTTGGCACTTGGGGAGGAAGAGCTGTTTTTGCATATGATAAAAACAGTTTAAATGTAAATATATTTTATTCTCCTATAAACTGTCACAAAGCACATTGCCTCATGGTTATCTTACCAAAATATTAAGTGGCTACTTGAACAAACAAACATATGGCATAGCAGATAATCAGAGTACCCAGTGCTACTGAGATAGATTTATATATGGCTCTATTTATGGCAATATCGAGGAATGTTCGAAAGGCAGATTTTTCAAGAAAGCCAATCCCGATTATGGTGTCGGATACCACTTAAATCTATCATAAAAATCCATAAACTAATAAGGGGCTCACCGTGTAAGGTAAATCTCAATTTTGGTGACTGGCTCCCCGACTATTACAATAACAGGTAATTCACAAATCCTCTTTACTGTAACAGGTAATTCATAAATACTCTTTTCTGTAACATGTAATCCATAAATCCTCTTCTACATTCAGCATCTATGGAAAGATGGCACCACAAGTGCTTATATAATCTCGCCACTGTCAACAGAACTGCCCCATTCTGTTACAGTCATTAAGTACACGAGAGGAAATCCCATTATACTGGGCTCATATTAACGACAATTATCTTTCTCTATTAGAAGAAGAATGTCCAAATCATTCCCGAAAAGTACAATGACGCCAGACTATTTTTTTTTTATATAAGAAATACAAGTGGTATTTCCCTTTCCCGAAGGTCACAATTGGCGTCACAGCTGTTATGAAGCACTATTATACACAGACTAAACAGTCTGGTACAACTAATATTTCGCGACACAAAAAAGGAACCGAATTTAGACGCGACTCGAGAACACAGCATCAGAATCCGTTGTGGTTTGAACCCCAATATCTGCGTCCAAAGGTTTGGTGCTAGTGACTTGCCCTAGGGGACCCCTTGACGTTCTCTTAGCACTCTAGCCCTAATGCCCCCAAGGCGTTTACTTTTCCCATTCCCTCATACTGTTCAGACGGCTTCAACAAACTACAAGAAACGGCAATGAACGCCCCTCTGTATTATATATTTACACCCATTTCTACTTTGTGTACTTGACAAATTATACGACTGAACGATTATCACGGCGTCCCATTGAGGTTATGACAAGTATACAGCACTATAGTAGATTCGCATCACCCGTGCATTTGATGTCTAGACCAGTCCCTTACAACGCTCCTGATTGGCTGTTGATAATCCAATCACAGGGTTGGAAACTTTTCTCAGTCTCTCTCGAGAGTTCATATGGGTAGGATCTATGTTTCACCTCTCCTGAGGTATACGTCTTTCAGAAGAGGTGGAACATACATCCTGCCTATGTGAACTCTCGAGAGAGACTGAGGAGAGTGTCCAGCCCCGTGACTGGCTTATCAACAGCCAATCAGGAGCGTCGTAAGGGACTGGCGTAGACATCAAATGCACGGTTGATGTGAATCTACTATAGCACCTCTGAGTAGGAGATTATATCAGGGGTCCTGGTAGCAGCCCCATCAAAAGACCTTCCAATTTCACACGTAAAAGTACCATGAATTCAAGACCGCTTTTGACACATATATAACGACCCTCCCGGGCCATTGATATAATTAGGCATTTCCGATCATTATTCTAGAAGCTGAATACACAGGAAGGGTTAGAGAAAGTGACCTCTCTACTTGACATAAAAGAGCACAACGCGACAGAGAGAGAGAGAGAGAGAGAGAGAGAGAGAGAGAGAGAGAGAGAGAGAGAGAGAGAGAGAGATTGTCGATTAGTTACATACGAGATTCATTCAAGGTTAATATGAACTGTTATTTGGAATATCTTCTATTCTGATCGGGTGGTATGCTGAACGAATGTTAATATCAGCAAATTAATAAATAAAATAATAATCTAACTAAGCAAGATGGAATTACATGATGAATGTGGAACATGTAAACATAATAATTAGTTTACTGCTTTGTTTATTTATGTATTTACTGATAATAACATCCATTCAGAACGTCACTTAATTAGAATATGATTTAACTCTGATATTCTTACATTCAGGAATTTCACTTCAACTTGTTAAACTTTCAAAGAGTTGATTGCTTTGAATTTTTTATTCCTGGTGAATGCAGTTAGTAATATCATCTATTATACGCTGTCGGTCTATCAGTTTATCGATGTGTCTGTTCACGCACACTCATAATTTTTTATTATTTTTATGGCTCGACAATGCCTCGTACAGGCAAAAGCACTCGGTACGGATTTCTGCCCAACCATTTTCCTGTGGTATTCGCTCATAGAATGAAGTCAACTGCATCTACTGTGATTTCTAAGCATATATTATATATATAATACATATAATGTTAATTCAACTTACAATAATTCATTTTTAAAAATTTATTTTTTGTTCTAAAGCAGATTTAAACTCGACATCGAAGCTGGTGTGAATTTCAACCAAACAGAACATCTATATGACTGCCTGTTATCGGTTTAGAGGTTTCATTTGCATGCAGATTGCTCTGATAATATATCCATGACATTGCAAATCACCCTTGCACGTCATATATGAGCGTAAATATACCTGGCGATTAAACAGTTGACATGCAATGGAGTTCTCTGTGAAAGTAAGCTTCCAGGCTGCGTGTGTGTGTGGGAAGCCTGTGTGTGATTGCAACCCAGACGATCTCTGATTAAAGTTCAAACCTGCTTGTGTGAACTGGAACTGACTCTTTCATTGAGATTTCAGTGTGTGTGTGTGTGTGTATATATATATATATATATATATATATATATATATATATATATATATATATATGTATGTATGTATGTATATCCATTTTCAGAATGGGTCTGTCTTTTGTGAAAACACAAAGGACAACTTTCATTTTACCATGGCTGAAAGAGAGAGAGAGAGAGAGAGAGAGAGAGAGAGAGAGAGAGAGAGTATTGCCCAATCCGTCACAGGTAAGTTTACCTCAGGTAAAGAAATAAGAGAAAAATTCTTTGTGTAGAGAGAGAGAGAGAGAGAGAGAGAGAGAGAGAGATCTTTCCCAGCAAGTTTCAACACCCCAAAATGGATCCTATGAATAAGATCTACTACTCGCTCTTCAAGAAGTCTCTCGTACTCTGGGTCCATCTGATGAACACGTGCCCCGGTCTTCTACTGGGCTGCCCCAGCAACTCCTGTGGGCATTTGCAATGTTGCAAGGTTGCAAATTAAGGCTCGGGTACTGCATTGCAAGAACTGGTTCTTAGCAGAAGCTCTAAGGGGGGAAATGTCACATCCACGAAGAGTTAGAACTTAGAGACATGGTCACTGGCTTTCATATTTATTTGCAGTTTTGCCATTTAAATTAAAGAACAGGTTTTAGGTTGAATTTCATTTAAAGTATATTTAAAGTGTGGAACTTTAAACTAGATTGATTCTCTCATGAGAGGGTGGGGACACATTTGGTGACATTTAAAGTAAAGATATCCACGTGGGTTTTTTTTTCGTCAATCATTGAATAAACAGCAAAACCAAAAATAAAAAAATAAAAATAAAACCTCTTTGGTGGCAGTAAAATTTAACAATATATATATATATATATATATATATAATATATATATATATATATAGTATATATATATATACTATATATATACATATATGCAAAGTAATTCATACGAATTAAAACACATTTTAACAGAAACAATTAACAATATACTTGATCCTCCAGAGAGTAATTCGTATGAAAATAGAAAACGCTCTCTCTCTCTCTCTATATATATTATAAATATATATATAGTAGATATATATTATATATATATAATATTTATATATATATGTGTGTGTGTGTGTGTGTATACTATATATATATATATATATATATATATATATATATATATATATATATATATATAGTATATATATATATATATATATATATATATATATATATATATATATATATATATATATATATATATATATATATATATATATATATATATATATATATATATATATATATATATATATATATATATATATATATATATATATATATCCACTAACCTTCTCCATACCTTAACCTATTACCAACTAGATAATTAGCCAATCAGAAAGGCCACAAACACAGTACTTTTCCCCATGATTGAGAGAGAGAGAGAGAGAGAGAGAGAGAGAGAGAGAGAGAGAGAGAGAGAGAGAGAGTAGAAAGTTGCTGTAGGAAAATCAAGTCGGGGGGGTGAGGGGGGGTTGATTAAGGTCAACCAGAGGCCATAATATCAGGTCGGTGTCAATCTTGAGTTTGTCAAAATTGACGTTTTGAGTTGCAAGAATAATGCTGATTTGATGAGACAGTAATGAAGACATCTAGAGCCGAGATCTGGAAATGTATATTAATAACAAGGCGTGACCCGACCTCCAGCTTACTCGGGGCACAAGCTAAAATCTTCTACAGTCAAATATCAGAGCGATGTTTCGCCAACGAAAATTAAAATGAATTCGGTATATTTTATTATAAATAATTTTTCTGTACTGTTTAACATGGCCATTATTCATTTTTCACATTTTCATTATAATGAATACATCATAAATATCATATCCTCAAATTCCTGTATCTTTAATTCAAAGCTGAACACCTTTTTCAGACCTTTTTCTAGGCTCTTCCATAGACCTTTCCTACCCCCCAAACTAACAACAAGAAACACCTGTTTCAGAAGTTTTTCTAGGCTCTTCCATAGACCTTTCCTACCCCCCAACCAACAAGACAACAAGAAACACCTATTTCAGACCTTTATAGACTTTCCTAACACCCCTCCCCCAAAACAACAACAAAGTATTTTGTAGGCTTACTCCCCGGGCAAGCGAGAACAATAAAAGCAAGAAGTGGCGAGCAACCAGGCAAGACCTTGTTATGGCTAGTACCTGTTCACCATGAAGATGTCACTTATCGACTTTATTATTATTATTTACTTGCTTGTTTGTTTGTTGTTTTCCTCAGTGTTTATCTATCTAATTCATTCACGCGTCTTGTTGTTCATTCGTTGGTCGTCGACTTTCGAACGGTTATTTCTAAGTCTCGACTGTAACAATCTATTAACTTAAAATTGTCCTACATGTCAATATTACATGGCAGTATGAATAATACTGTTGAGATTCGTGTATAAACATTTAATGTTTCCTTCACTTTCTTCATCAAAAAATTTTTTTTCAACATTGTGAAAGCTTGCCAAGTAACTTAGCGCCCTTGTAGAAGAAGGCCTGTTCTCTCAGGATGATTGTTTAAATATTTTTTTGAACGAAAACAAATACCTAGAAACCTTGGCGTTTGACGAAGTAGAATGATTGTAGGTCTAGATCGACTTGTTTCTCTCTCTCTCTCTCTCTCTCTCTCTCTCTCTCTCTCTCTCTCTCTCTCTCTAGGAAAAGTGCAGTTCGCAGCTCCTGTGATTTCTGGCAAGTTTTCTCAATCGAAGATTACGATATCTTTTAATATTGGCTTTGCTGAAATATTTGAAAGGTTACGAGATGTTTAAGATAATATTATATATGTCTATATGTATATATATAAAATACACGACCATACAACCATACATCTATTAGAAAAAATACAAAATACAAAATTGACAAACTCCCATCATATGCAAATAAGCAACCTTCGAAATACCAAGCAAGAACTCCCTCCCTCTGTCACAAAGTGCTCATTCGCTATCACTTTTCAGCCGACCTCAAAACCTGCTTTTCCTAGTACCTTGGACTAACATGCCCATGCCCATGCCCATGCCCATACCCATGACTATGCCCATGCCCAGGGAAAAGCTGCTGGCACGACAAGGCTGGCTGGCTGGCTGGCACCCTCTTAATAGCTGGGCATCAGGGCATCAGAAAGTGCAAACACTTGTTTACCTTAATCCCAAATGGGTGCTGGGATAGTTGAGGTCTTGAGCTACCCCTCTCCTACCCTCTCCTGTAGTTTCCAGGAGTTTCCAGCCCAGGGTAGTACTGCTGGAAAGGTCACTTGGAAAGAAGCGTGTCATGCTTAACTTGCAGCCAGTGCCCACGAACGAACGCAAATCTAAAGACGTGGTAACAGACGGATGAGAGCCCTCTTCTACCCTAACCTATAACACCAAGTACTTTCCAGGAGTTTCCAGCCCAGGGTACTGGTGGAAAGGTCACTTGGAAAGAGCGTGTCATGCTTAATTCGCAAATAAACTAGCATCCAGTACCCACGTGCTGAACGCAAATCTAAAAGTGGCAACAGAGACGAGTATTCCAGTATTCCAGACCTACGACTGACGCTTCCAGGAATAGCTTTCCACGGCTGTGGCGTGAAGGGAATAACTGCATGCTTGATTGGCTGCGTAAATATCTACAGAATCTAAATTTCTGGTGAGGACCGAGTTTGTTTTTGATAAAGGCCAGCCATGATCCTACGAAGGAGATCAAATGATACCGTCTTAGCTTTCCCTCAGTAAATAAAAGCTTTATTTAAATGAGGCTCATATATTTTCCTTCAAGATGAATTTGAAAGGGGGGAGGGGGCGGGAGGGTGTGTGTTTGTCGGGGCCAGTTGCAGGATGGGGTTTTACTTATTATTATTATTATTATTATTATTATTATTATTATTATTATTATTATTATTATTATTATTATTATCAAACGTTCCTATGTATCAAGACCTCAATTTCCAAAAAAGGAATAATTCACATAATTTATTTTTACTCTCAAATGACCAATTTCACTGAAAATTTAATGAAATAAAAAACATATATCTCTGCCAAATATTCCATTTTTTCATTGAAGAGCAAAAAAGAGGAATGTCTACCCTCTCAAGTAAAGAATAAATATTATCACTGTCCTAGCATTGCCATTTGATATTCTTTGCACTGTCATTACTATCATTAATATCTAACATTTTTTTGTAATATTACCATTGACATTTTTTTGTACTGTTACTATCATTACCATTAATTTTTTTTTTTTATAAAGGTGACCAAAAAATCCAAAAAATATCGCAGGACCCCCTGACTCAAATCGACCAAGACACAATGCAGGTATCACCCCCCACACCCCCACCCGGTAATCGATCTCAGGATACTTATCTCTCCCTCCTCTAGGGGCTGGTGGCGGGGTGGGGGGGGGCGAGGGGGGTGGGGGGGGGGCGCCAAGCATCTTACCCACATCCCGTAAATATTTTAGCTAACAATGCCCTTGCTTTCGTTTGACCTTTTATGGCCGTACAAGTATCCAGGTCAACTTATCAAGGGGGGAAAAGCATTTGTTATTGTCCCCATTTCTCTCTCTCTCTCTCTCTCTCTCTCTCTCTCTCTCTCTCTCTCCCCTAGGGCCTCGTAAGGTAAGTGCTACGTATACCTTTATGCAATCCAGAGGAAAAATACATATGGGCCATTTATTAAAACCAAGGATCTCTCTCTCTCTCTCTCTCTCTCTTCTCTCTCTCTCTCTCTCTCTCACACACACACACACACACACACACATATACCTTTATTATATTCACAAACATCAAGCCACGAATACTGCTTAATATCAAAATCATCACACTTGGGAAAAAAACTTCAAACCCCAGTGGAATCATAATTGAACCAGCTCTTCTTCCCCACACGGGACTCGAACCCGCGCCTCTTGTTCAGAGACATCGATGAACAGTGACTCTGACCACTCAGCTACCTTAGGGTCGATTGTTAGGTTGTTAGAGTATTGTGAAAGGTTCAAGTTCAAGTCAAAGACCAAGCGCTGGGACCTACGAGGGTCTGAAAGGTGTAACAGGAGAAACCCCTTTACCAGTTGCACTCTGAAACAATTGTTAGGAGAGGGAAGTAAGTAGGATTAAATAGAATATGAGAGGAGGTATAGTAAAATGAATGAAAGGGGACGCCACGCAGAACCCTAATTCATGCCTACAGTGCGGAACGCGAGGTGCACTGACGGCACTATCCTGCCTACGGTAAAGTACGTTACGTCGCTCCGTCGTTTCTCACTTGCCCAAACCGCTCCGTCCTTGCCCCGGACTCAAACCAAGACGACTCAAAAAAGAGAAAGAGGGTAGGTATGCTGGTTATATGCAGGAATCACCAAATGTTCGGGCAGCTTAAATTGACCTCATTTTTTGAGGGGGTATTCATAGAAAAACAGGAAGGAGACATCACTGACCAATTAGCACACATCGCTGGAGAGGTCCCCAGAGAGGGACGAGTCCATTTTGAAAGCTGCTTTCGGTATTTGCTGCTAAAAAAAATATTTCAGGAAAAATTTCTTTTTTATTTTGTGCAATATAGAATTCTTTTCATCAATTTGTTCCATCAGCCCTGGGAAAATATCGAGCGTTATTACGTACCAACGCGAAGTTGCTATTGCATGTCAAAGCAATATAATCACACTTTCCAGTTTGGTAAATGTGATCAAAGTACTTCTAGATATTTATTGCGTATTGTGTATTTACCGAGCAACGTAGCCACAAAGTTCATAATATATTTATCTTCTCTTTCATTCCTAGAAACGGTTCTAGAAAGGTCATAAACACATCATAAAGACTTATAAATCATTTACCTCGTTTGCAGCTAATACGAAAACTAGGTTGCTGCTGGTGGCTAGCTGACCCCTGACCTACAGGCCACGGAATGGGTATATATATATACTTCGACGTGACGTATCTCACGTGACCTACATTCCTGGGACCATCAGGAGGAAAAATAAGGGCCAGAGAATCCCTTGGGAGGACGTGGTATGGGCGGGAAGCCGGGAACCAGCAGATGCTAGAATAAACAAGGTCTCCCTAGGGAGGCGCAAGTCGCTCCCCTATAGGTACGCCGTAGGCGAGTGACTTATAGTGAGTCCTGAGGGTAATATGATTTTTTGTTCGTGAGTAGTTTTGTTTTGTTATTTCAATTATCAGAGAGATCCATAAAGGAGCTATGCTTTCCCCTTGATTATTTTCTCCTATAATTGGTTATTTTATTTTTTTTAACAATTATCCAGCCTATAAGGGTTCATTTCGCAATGCCTGGCTGGATAATTGGTACAGGCTCACCAAGATAACCAACTGACTAGGATTATCATATTAACAAGAGGCATACTTAATGCCTTTTGAACTTTCTACGCGCTTCCAGACCAAACCGGATTTGCAGGAAGCTACTCTTAGATCCTTACAAGGATTTCCTGAAGGATGTCTTCTCAAAGGAGGTGGAAATTGGGACGAGGGGAAGGTAAGGGAGTTGGACAGCCACGTCTTGAAGGATGGAGTTGATGGACGTAAATTATGCCTAACACCTGGAGACCTCAGAATGCGCCTAGGATTTTTTTAAAGGATATTTTAATCCCTGACAAATTCAAAGTCATGTTCTGTTCTGTGTCAATCCACGAAGGATTATACGTGTGGTACTTAGATAACTGAGGTGGTGCCAAGCAAGGTTAAAAAGGGTATTGTGCTGGTAAAACCCCTCTCTCTCTCTCTCTCTCTCTCTCTCTCTCTCTCTCTCTCTCTCTCTCTCAAAATTTAAAAAATTGAAATTAAACTCATTAGCAGTTGATCAAGAGTAAAAAAACCAAAGATATAGAATTCGACGCAATTTGCATAGAAGAAAAACTTTATAGTAATATAATATACACAATATATATATATATAATATGTCATATATTTATAATATTTACATCACTAATACGACACGAGAAGTTGCAATCAATAATTCTACTATGCATTGAAAACTGACCACAGCGGAACGATGATTGACCACAACATAAAAATAAAAAATGACACTACACACTTTTTCCAGCGACGTTGAATCATCACCGAAAAAAAAAAACAGGATTACGTGGCATGTAAGCAAATAAGCAAGCAAATATATAAACAAACAAAAAACAAGATAAAACGAATGAAAAACCAGTATCGGAAACGAGACTTATTTCATGGTGCATGTGTGGTATTGCGGGGATCCTGCAGTCTCTCTCTCTCTCTCTCTCTCTCTCTCTCTCTCTCTCTCTCTCTCTCTCTCTCTCAAGAGGTGTCTAGACGCACATATACACACACACATGTATATATATTTGTGTTACGTTCGCAAGATCATATGTCTCTCTCTCTCTCTCTCTCTCTCTCTCTCTCTCTCTCTCTCTCTCTTTAAAATGTGTTAATCTTGTTAGCTACCATCGAAGTATTTTATAAAATAAATAAATAAATAGACAAACTGGTAACTCTCCTCGAGTTGGGAATTCCCAGCAGACAAACAGGAAAAATTTTCCTTTTATTTTTGTGTGAGGACTTTTTTTTTAGCTTTTTATTTTAAAAAAGATGCACGGGGGCATTTTGTATATATGCCTTATACATGCTAGGTTTACAGGGCATACATTCATACAGCTGTATTGCGATATAATACGTTCCTGAAGACGTTCTTGAGAGTATAATCACTGAAGATCTACGTCCCAGTCAGGCAAGACAATTTTTTTACGAGACGCGGAAAGGTGTTGGAAATGTGAAAGTAAATCACGATAACTTCAATAAATCTTTTTTGAAAGAGTTCATACGAATCCTCTTATGATTCCCCATTATATTTGTATTAATCTGAGGTGAGTTCGGTTCATCTTCAAAGCGGACAATACCTCCCTAAGCAGGAATCATATTACGACCTGCTGAGTGGAACCGGTCTTACCAGAAATGACGTATGCTGTTGTTATTATTATTGTTGTTATTATGTGAATTAGGAAACTGGGCCACTCTTGCTATAGCCCAGGCCTGAAGAGAACACAGCCCCACCCCCCACCCCCACCCCCGCAAAAAACAAAAATAAAAATGAACGAAGGAAGAATTAGACTGGAAAGAAATCAATCAATATAAGGAAACTGACTCTGAAACGTTCCACTTGAAGAAAGGTTATGAAGTCCAGTATTGCCATAAGAGGCAGCTTTGAAGGGAGAGTATATATATATATAATATATATATATATATATATATATATATATATATATATATATGTATAGTATATATATATAGGACCCCTGGCCCATATACTAATGCGCATTTCGGCTCGGAACAGACACCCCTCCCCTCCCCCACCCCCACCCCACCACCCCCGCTCGTGTGACCTTGGATGTGTCTGTCGAGGTCATGCCAGACTTCCAGACTCGAGTGCTGAGGTGATAATGTATAATCACGGTCCCCCTGTGGGCTTCAAAAGTGATATTAGGGTCTTTTAATAATGATAATAATTAAATTATAAATTCCAGCCAATATACTGATAATACATTTCCCCCAAATTGTGCAAAGCTTCCTTGCACCTGCGACCAGCCTGGCTGGATGCTAATCCCATGCAGCTTTTCGGGCCGAGACAGGTTCCATGCAACACAATGCAACATAACAGGCCTGCCTGCTCTCTCTCTCTCTCTCTCTCTCTCTCTCTCTCGTTTGACAACTGCGCACCGTCATTAAGCTACTGAACACTGGCTGAATGAAGTTTTCTATACAACAGCACATTGCATGTGGGGCCTTATGCTCGCTGCTGATCAGAAATTGCAAGTGGGGAAAATGTTTAAAAAAAAAAAAACTTACAAAAATTGTAACTGGAATGCATAATAATAATAAAAGTCACTCAGTAGAAATTCTATATCTGTCGACAAAATCCAATTTAAGAGACATGACACTATACAAGAATATCATTCTTCAACTGATGGGTATATCTGTTGATTTATTGCTCTATCTAATTTCACAAGCAATGCCGGCTATTTGACGCAAAAGCATTTCACCAACGATAGTTATTAGTTGCTAATTAATATGTTCTATCTTTACCTGTTTGTACTCACCTGCTGAGTAAACCACACAACTTTCTGTTGCTAGATATATATTTCTTAATTATCAATTTTCTTTTATGAAATCTGACGAGAATCTGCCAGAGGTGATGTGGCTGACTCACTGGATCTCAGTACTGGTTCTCAGAAGCCTTTCTCTGGATGTATACGAGTCATTGCCTATCTAATCACTCATATTTGTGGCCCAGTTCCAATCGTCCATCTTGGCAAGAGCAGATTCCCTATTCACTTCACCACCAATCATTTTAATCCGAAAAAAATCACTTCAGAGCTTGAAATCTGACGTGAACAGTAAATACCCTCAGTTGGGGTACATGAAAACGCCAATATTTAAAAAAAAAAAAAAAAAAAAATGTCACTTCTCATTTCCCCTAATCTTCAATAAACACCACTATCAAGTCTTCCTCTACAGTTTCTGCTGTAGGAAACTCTCAGCCGGCCGTGTGGTGGCCT